>NC_140306.1:22147682-22170182 GCF_964211825.1 Aythya ferina | reverse complement strand
CTAAACCTAACTGTAACCCTAACCCTAACCTAACCCTAACCCTAACCCTAACCCTAACCCTAACCCTAACCCTAACCCTAACCCTAATCATAACCCTAATCCTAACACTAACCCTAACCCTAACCCTAACTGTAACCCTAAACCTAACCCTAACCCTAATCGTAACCCTAAACATAACCGTAATCCTAACCCTACCCTAACTCTAACCCTAACCCTAACCCTAACCCTAACCCTAACCCTAACCCTAACCCTAACCCTAACCCTAACCCTAACCCTAACCCTAACCCTAACCCTAACCTTAACCCTAACCCTAACCCTAATCCTAACCCTAACCCTAACGCTAAACCTAACAGAAAACTTACCCTAAACCTAACCCTCACCATCTACCTAACCATAAAAATAACCCTAACCCTAACCGTAACCTTAAACCTAACCCTAACACTAACCCTAAACATAACCCTAACCCTAACCCTAACAGAACACTAGCCCTAATCCTAACCCTAACCCTAACCCTAACCCTAACCCTAACCTTCAACCTAACCGTTAACCTAACCCTAAGCCTAACTATAACCCTAACCATAACCCTAAACATAACCCTAACCCTACCCCTAACCTGCAACCTACCCTAACCCGAATTCTAAGCCTTAGCATAACCCTAACACTAACGGAAACATAACCCAATCCCTAACCCAAACCTAAACCGAAACCTAACCCTAATCCTAAACATTATGCTAACCCTTGCACTAAGCCTAAGCCTAAGCCTAAGCCTAACCCTGACCCTAACCCTAACCCGAACCCTAATCCTAACCTTAAAACTAAACCTAACCCTAACCCTAAGCATAACCCTAACCCTAAACCTAACCATAACATAAACCTAACTTTAACCCTAAACCTAAAACTAAACCTAACCCTAACCGTAACCCTAACCCTAACACTAACCCTTACCTAACCCTAACCCAAACCCCAACACTAACCTTAACCCTAACCCTAAGAAAACCCTAAACGTAACCCTAACCCTAACCGTAACCCTAACCTTAACCCTAACCCGAACAGAATAGTCACCCTAAATTTAACCATCAACCTAACAGTAAACCTAACCCTAACCCTAACCGTAACCTTAAAACTTACCCTAACCCTAGCCCTAACCCTAACACTGAACGTATCCCTAACCATAACCCTAACCCTAACCCTAACCTTAACAGAACACTAACCCTAAACCTAACCCTAACAGAACACTAACCCTAACCCTAACCTTAACAGAATGCTAACCCTAAACCTAACCCTTACCCTAACCCAAACCCAAACCATAACATAAACCTAACCTTAACCCTAACCCTAACCCTAACTCTAACCGTAACCCTAACCCTCAGAGAACACTAACCCTAACCCTAATTCTAACCCTAACCCTAACCGTAAACCTAACCCTAACCCTAACCCTGAACATAACCCAACCCTTAACCATAACACTAAGACTAAAGCTAACCCTAACCTAACCCTAATCCTAACTCTAAGCCTAAAAGAACCCTGACCCTAACGTTAACCCGAACCCTAACCCTAAACCAAATCCTAACCCTAAAACGTACCCTAACAGAACCCTAACACTAACCCTAACCATAACCTCAACGCTAAACCTAACCCTAAACCCAAACATAACACTAACCATAAACCTAACCCTAACCCTATCCCTAAACCAAAACCTAATCCTTACCCTAACCCTAACCCTAAACCTAAACCTAAACCTAACAGTAACCCTAACCCTAAACCTAAACCTACCCTAAACCTAATCGTAACTTTAACCATAACCCTAACCCTAACATAAACCTAACCCTAACCCTAACCCTAACCCTAACCCTGACCCTAACCCTAACCCTAACCCTAACCCTAACCCTAAGCCTAACTATAACCCTAACCATAACCCTAAACATAACCCTAACCCTAACCCTAACCTTAAACCTAACCGTGACCCTAACCCTAACCCTTACCCAACACTAACCCTAAACCTAACCCTAACCCTAACCCTAACCCTAAACCTAACCCTAACCCTAACAGAAACCTAACCGTAAACCTAATTTTAACCTTAACCCTAACCCTAACCCAAGCTCGAAACCTACCCTATCCCTGACCCTAACCCTAACCCTAACCCTAACAGAACCCTAACCCTAACACTAACCCTAACCATAAACCTAACCCTAACCCTAACCCTAAACCAAAACCTAATCCTTACCCTAACCCTAACCGTAAACCTAACCCTAACCCTAACCCTAGCCCTAACCCTAACCCTAACCCTAACCATAAACCTACCATAAACCTAATCCTGACCCTAACCCTAACCCTAACAGGAACCTAACCGTAAAACTAATTTTAAACCTATCCATAACCCTAACCCTAACAGAAACATAACCCTAACCCTAACCTTAACCCTAACCCTAACCCTAAACCTAACCCTAACCCTAACCTTAAACCTAACCGTGACCCTAACCCTAACCCTTACCCAACACTAAACCTAACCCTAACGCTAACCCTAACCCTAACCCTAACCTAATACTAACCCTAACCCTAACCGTAACCCTAACCCTAACCTAAACCTAACCATAACCCTAACCCAAACCCTAACCCTAACTCTAACCGTAACCCTAACTCTAACCCTAACCCTAACCCTACCCCTAACCCTAACCCTAACCCTGACCCTAACCATAACCGTAACCCTAACCCTAACCCTAACCCAGACCCTAACCCTATCTAACCCTAACCCTAACCCTAACCCTAACCCTAACCCTAACCCTAAACCTAACCATAATCCTAACCCTAACGCTAACCCGAACGCTAACCCTAAACCTAACACTAACGCTACCCCTAACCCTAACCGTAAACCTAACCCTAATCCTTACATTAACCCTAACCATAACCAAAACCTAACCCTAACCTAAACAGAATCCTAACCCTAACCCTAACCCTTACACTAAACCTAACCCTAACCCTAACCCTACCTCGAAACCTACCCTAACCCTAATCCTAACCCTAGCCATAACACTAACCTTAAGAGAAACATAACCCAAACCCTAACCCTAACCTAAACTGAACCCTAACCCTAACCCTAACCCTAACCCTAACCCAAACCCCTAAACCTAACCCTAACCCTAACCCTAACCCTAACCCTAACCCTAACACCTAACCCTAACCCTAACCCTAACCCTAACCCTAACCCTAACAGAAACCTAACCCTAAACCTAATTTTAACCTTAAACCTATCCCTATTCCTAACCCTAACCATAACCCTAACCCGAAGAGAAACATAACCATAACCCCAACCCTAACCTAAACTGAACGCTAAACCTAACCCTAACCCTAACAGTAAACCTAACCCTAACCCTAACCGTAACCTTAAACCTTACCCTAAACCTAGCCCTAACCCTAACCCAACCTTAAAAGAACAATAACCCTAAACCTAACCCTAACAGAACACTAACCCAAACCCTAAACCTAACCATCAACCTAAACGTAAACCTAACACTAACCCTAACCCTTACACTAAACCTAACCCTAATCCTAACAGAGCAATAACCCTAACCCTAACCCTAACAGAACACTAACCCAAACCCTAACCCTAACCATCAACCTAACCGTAAACCTAACCATTAGCCTAAATATAACCCTGACCATAACCCTAAACATAACCCTAACAATAACCCTAACCCTAAACCAAACCCTTATCCCAAACATAACCCTAACCGTGAACATAACCCAACCCTAACCCTAGCCCTAAACCTAACTCTAAACCCAACCCTAACATAACCGTAACACTAACCCTAACCCTAACCCTAACCCGAACGCTAACCCTAACCCAAACCGTAACCCTAACCCTAGCCCTAACACTAACAGAAACCTAACCCTAACCCTAACCCTAATCCTAACCGTATCACTAAACCTAACCATAACCGTAACCCTAACCATAACCTAACCCTAACCGTAACCTAATCCTAATCCTAACCCTAACCCTAGCCCTAACCCTAATCCTAACCTTAACACTAAACCTAACCCTAACCCTAAACCTAACAAAACGCTTACCCTAACCCGAAACCTAATTCTACTGCTAACCCTAAACCTAACCCTAACCCTAACCCTAACTCTAAACCTAACCCTAACCCTAACAGAAACCTAACCTTAAACCTAATTTTAACCTTAACCCTAACCCTAACCCAAGCTCGAAACCTACCCTATCCCTGACCCTAACCCTAACCCTAACAGAAACCTAACACTAACACTAACCCTAACCATAACCCTAACGCTAAACCTAACCCTAAGCCAAACATAACACTAACCATAAACCTAACCCTAACCCTAACCCTAAACCAAAACCTAATCCTTACCCTAACCCTAACCGTAAACCTAACCCTAACCCTAACCCTAGCACTAACCCTAACCCTAACCCTAAACCTACCATAAACCTAATCCTAACCCTAACCCTAACCCTAACAGAAACCTAAACATAAAACTAATTTAAAACCTATCCATAACCCTAACCCTAACAGAAACATAACCCTAACCCTAACCCTAACCATAACCCTAACCCTAACCCTAACCATAACCCTAACCCTAACCCTAAACCTAACCCTAACCTTAAACCTAACTGTGACCCTAACCCTAACCCTTACCCAACATTAAACCTAACCCTAACCCTAACCCTAACCCTAACCCTAACCCTAACCCTAACCCTAACAGAAACCTAACCCTAAACCTAATTTTAACCTTAACCCTATCCCTAACCCTAACCCTAACCCTAGCTCGAAACCTAGCCTAACCCTAATCCTAACCCTAACCATAACACTAACCCGAAGAGAAACATAACCATAACCCCAACCCTAACCTAAACCGAACGCTAAACCTAACCCTAACCCTAACAGTAACCCTAACCCTAACCCTAACAGTAACCCTAACCCTAACCCTTACCTAATACTAACCCTAACCCTAACCCTAACCCTAACCCTAACCTAAACCTAACCATAACCCTAACCCAAACCCTAACCGTTATCCTAACCCTAACCATAAACCTAACCCTAACCCTAACCCTAACCCTAACCCTGACACTAACCCTAAACCTAACCCTAACCCTAACCTTAAACCTAACCGTGACCCTAACCCTAACCCTTACCCAACACTAACCCTACCCCTAACCCTAACCCTGACCCTAACCGTAACCGTAACCCTAACCCTAACCCTAACCCTAACCCAGACTCTAACCCTATCTAACCCTAACCCTAACCCTAACCCTAACCGTAACCCTAAACCTAACCATAATCCTAACCCTAACACTAACCCGAACGCTAACCCTAAACCTAACCCTAACGCTACCCCTAACCCTAACCGTAAACCTAACCCTAAACCTTACATAAACCCTAACCCTAACCATAACCAAAACCTAACCCTAACCTAAACAGAACCCTAACCCTAACCCTAACCCTTACACTAAACCTAACCCTAACCATAACCCTACCTCGAAACCTACCCTAACCCTAATCCTAACACTAACCATAACACTAACCCTAAGAGAAACATAACCCAAACCCTAACCCTAACCTAAACCGAACCCTAACTGTTTCCATACTGTGTTCTGTTTCCATAGCAACCATGGGGTTGGTTTGCCATGGCAAGCATGGTATTCTGTTGCCATGGTAACCATGGCGTTGTGTTTCCATGGCAACCATAGTGTTTTCTTACGATGGGAACCATGGTGTTTTGTTGCCATGGTAACCATGGTTTTTTGTTGCCATGGCAACAATGGTGTTTTGTTTCTATTGTAACCATTGGGTTTTGTTGCCATGGTAACCATGTGGTTGTGTTGCCATGGCAACCATGGGATTGTGTTGCAATGGTTACCATGGGGTTGTGTTGCCATGGTAACCATTCGGTTGTGTTGCCATGGCAACCATGGGGTTGTGTTGCCATGGCAACCATGGGGATGGGTTCCATGGCAATCATTGGGTTGTTTTGCCATGGAAACCATGGGGTATTCTTGCCATGGCAACCATGGCGTTGTGCTTCCATGGCAAACATGGAGTTGTCTTGCCATGGTAACCATGAGGTGTGGTTGCCATGGAAACCATGTTGTTCTGTTCCCATAGTAACCATTGGGTTGTGTTTCCATGGCAAACATGGGGTTGTGTTGCCATGGTAAACATGGGGATGTGTTGCCATGGCAACAATGGGACTGTTTTTCCATGGTAACCATGGGGTTGTGTTGCCATGGCAACCATGGCATTTTGTTGCCATGGTAAATATGCGGCTGAGTTGCCATGGCAAACATGGGGTTCTGATGCCATGGCAACCAT
The DNA here is from genome assembly GCF_964211825.1 of Aythya ferina. Classification (NCBI taxonomy): domain Eukaryota; kingdom Metazoa; phylum Chordata; class Aves; order Anseriformes; family Anatidae; genus Aythya; species Aythya ferina. Next base: position 22,163,856 of record NC_140306.1, on the reverse strand, counting down.
GGGGTTGTGTTTCCATGGGAACCATGGGTTTGTGTTGCCATGGCAACCATGGTATTCTGTTGCCATGGTAACCATGGGCTTGTGTTTCCATGGCAGCCATGGGGTTGTGTTGCCATGGAAACCTTGGGGTAGTGTTGCCATGCCAGCCATTGGGTTGTGTTTCCATGGACACCATGGGGTTGTGTTGCCATGGTAAACACGGGGTTGTGTTGCCATGGCAACCATGGGATTGTTTTTCCATGGTAACCATGGGGTTGTGTTGCCATGGCAACCATGGCGTTTTGTTACCATGGTAAATATGCGGCTGAGTTGCCATGGCAACATGGATTTCTGATGCCATGGCAACCATGGGGTTGTGTTGCCATGGCAACAATGGCGTTTTGTTTAAATTATAACCATGTGGTTGTGTTGCCATGGTAACCATGGGGATGGGTTCCATGGCAACCACTGGGTTGTGTTGCCATGGCAGCCATGGGGATGGGTTCCATGGCAACCATGGGGTTTTGTTACCATGGCAACCATGGTGTTGTGTTGCCATGGACACCATGGGGTTGTGTTGCTATGGTAACCATGGGGTTGTGTTTCCATGGGAAACATGGGCCTGTGTTGCCATGGCAACCATGGCGTTTTTTTGCCATGGTAACGATTGGGTTCGATTGCCATGGCAACCATGTGGTTGTGTTGCCATGGTAAGTATTAGGTTGAGTTGCCATGTCAACCATGGTTTCGTGTTGCCATGGCTACCATGTTGTTGTGTTGCCATTGAAACCATGGGGTTGTGTTGCCATGTCAACCATGGGGTTGTGTTTCAATGGCAACCATGGGGTTGTGTTGCCATGGTAACCATGGGGTTGTGTTTCCATGGAACCATGGGCCTGTGTTGCCATGGAAACCATGGCGTTTTGTTGCCATGGTAACAATGGGGTTGTGTTGCCATGGCAATCATGGGGTTCTGTTGCCCTGGAAACCATGTGGTTTTGTTGCCATGGAACGCATGGTGTTTTGTTGCCATTGGAGCCATGGGGTTGTGTAGCCATGGCATCCATGGGGTTTTGTTGCCATGTCAACCATGGGCTTGTGTTTCCATTGCAACCATGGGCCTGTGTTGCCATGGTAACCATGGGGTTGTGTTTCCATGGCAACCATGAAGTTGTGTTGCCATGGTAACCATGGTTTTGCGTTGCCATGGTAACCTTGTGGTTTTGTTATTATGGGAAACATGGGGTTCTGTTGCCATGGAAACCATGGGGTTTTGTTGCCATGGTAACCATGGTGTTGTCTTGCCATGGGAACCATGGGATTGTGTTTCCATGGCAACCGTGGGGTTGGTTTGACATGGTAAGCATGGGGTTGGGTTACCATGGTAATCATGGCATTGGTTTGCCATGGGAACCATGGGGTTTTGTTGCCATGGTAACCATGGTGTTGTGTTGCCATGTCAACCATGGGGTTGTGTTTCCATGGGAACCATGGGTTTGTGTTGCCATGGTAAACATGGGGTTGTGATACCATTGCAACCGTAGGGTTTTGCTACCATGGGAACCATGGTGTTTTGCTGCAATGGTAACCATTGTGTTGTGTTGCCATGGCAACAATGGTGTTTAGTTGAAATTGTGACATGTGGTTGTGTTGCCATGGTAACCATGGGGTTGGATTCCCATGGCAACCAGGCGGTTCTGTTTCCATAGCAATCATGGGATTGGTTTGCCATGGCAACCATGGAATTTTGTTGCCACGGTAACCATGGGCTTGTGTTGCCATGGTAACCATGGGTTTGTGTTGCCATGTCAACCATGGGGTTGTGTTGCCATGGGAACCATGGGGTTGTGTTGCCATGGCAACCATGGCTTTTTGTTGTCATGGTAAATATGCGGCTGAGTTGCCATGGCAACCATGGGGTTTTGATGCCATGGTAACCATGGTGTTGTGTTGCCATGGCAACAATGGTGTTTTGTTAAAATTGTAACCATGCGGTTGTGTTGCCATGGTAACCATGGGATTGTGTTGCCATGGTAGCCATGGGGTTGTGTTGCCATGGCAACCATGGCGTTGGTTTACATGGTAAATATGCGGCAGAGTTGCCATGGCAGCCATGGGGTTCTGATGCCATGGCAGCTATGGTGTTGTGTTGCCATGGTAACCATGGGGTTGTGTTGCCATGTCAACCATGGAGTTGTGTTTCCATAGAAACCATGGTTTTGTTTTGCCATGGCAACCATGGCGTTTTGTTGCCATGGAAACCTTTTGGTTTTGTTGCCATGGAACGCATGGTGTTTTGTTGCCATTGGAACCATGGGGTTGTGTAGCCATGGCAATCATGGGGTTCTGTTGCCATGGAAACCATGTGGTTTTGTTGCCATGGAACGCATGGTGTTCTTTTGCCATTGGAACCATAAGGTTGTGTAGCCATGGCATCCATGGGGATTTGTTTCCACGGCAACCATGGGGTTGTGTTTCCATGGTAACCATGGGGTTGTGTTGCCATGGCAACCATGGCATTGGTTTTCATGGAAAATATGCGGCAGAGTTGCCATGGCAACCATGGGGTTCTGATGCCATGGCAGCCATGGGGTTGTGTTGCCATGGCAACCATGGGATTGTTTTTCCATGGTAACCATGGGGTTGTGTTGCCATGGCAACCATGGCGTTTTGTTACCATGGTAAATATGCGGCTGAGTTGCCATGGCAACATGGATTTCTGATGCCATGGCAACCATGGGGTTGTGTTGCCATGGCAACAATGGCGTTTTGTTACCTTGGCAACCATGGGGTTGTGTTGCCATGGTAAACATGGGGATGGGTTCCATGGCAACCGCTGGGTTGTGTTGCCATGGCAACCATGGGGATGGGTTCCATGGCAACCATGGGGTTGTGTAGCCAAGGCATCCATGGGGTTTTGTTGCCATGTCAACCATGGGGTTGTGTTTCCATGGCAACCATGGGATTGTGTTGCCATGGTATCCATGGGGTTGTTTTTCCATGGCAACCATGGGCCTGTGTTGCCATGGTAACCATGGCGTTTTGTTGCCTTGGTAACCATGGGGTTGTGTTGCCATGTCAACCATGGGGTTCTGTTTCAATTGTAACCATAGGGTGTGTTGCCATGGTAAAGTAGGGGTTGTGTTTCAATGGTAACCATAGGGTTTTGTTACCGTGGCAACCATGGGGTTTTGTTGCCGTGATAACCATGGTGTTTTGTTGCCATGTCAACCATTGTGTTGTGTTTCCATGGAACAGTGGGTTTGTGTTGCCATTGTAACCATGGGGTTGTGTTGCCATGGTAACCATGGGGTTGCGTTGCTATGGCAACCATGGGGTTTTGTTTTCATGGCAAACATGGGGTTCTTTTGCCATGGTAACCATTGGGTTTTGTTGTCATCCAAACCATGGGGTTGTGTATCTGTGGAAATCATGGGGTTCTCTTGCCATAGTAACCATGTGGTTTTGTTACCGTGGTAACCATGGCGTTGTGTTGCCATGGACACCATGGGGTTTTGTTTCAATTGTAACCATAAAATTGTGTTGCCATGGTAAACCAGGCGTTGTGTTTCAATGGTAACCATAGGGTTTTGTTACCATGGCAACCATGGGGTTATGTTTTCATGGCAACCATGGGGTTTTGTTGCCATGTCAACCATGGGGTTGTGTTTCCATGGAACAATGGGTTTGTGTTGCCATTGTAACCATGGGGTTGTGTTTCCTTGGATACCATGGGGTTGTGTTGCCATGTCAACCATGGTGTTGTGTTGCCATGGTAACCATGGGGTTGCGTTGCCATGGCAACCATGGGGTTTTGTTTTCATGGCAAACATGGGGTTCTTTTGCCATGGTTCTTTGGGTTTTGTTGTCATGCAAACCATGGGGTTGTGTTGCCGTGGAAACCATGGGGTTCTCTTGCCATAGTAACCATGTGGTTTTGTTACCGTGGTAAACATGGGGTTGTGTTGCCATGGACACTATTGGGTTTTGTTGCCATGGTAACCATGGGGTTGTGTTGCCATGGACACCATGGGGTTTTGTTTCAATTGTAACCATAAGGTTGTGTTGCCATGGTAAACCAGGCGTTGTGTTTCCATGGCAACCATAGGGTTTTGTTACCATGCCAACCATGGGGTTGTGTTGCCATGATAACCATGGGGTTTTGTTGCCATGTCAACCATGGGGTTGTGTTGCCATGGAACAATGGGTTTGTGTTGCCATGGTAACAATGGGGTTGTGTTGCCATGGCACCCATGGGGTTGTGTTGCCATAGCAACCATGGCGTTTTGTTTCCTTGGCAACCATGGGGGTGTGTTGCCATAGCAACTATGGGATTGTGTTGCAATGGTAACCATGGGGTTGTATTTCCATGGCAACCATGGCGTGTTGTTGCCAAGGTAAATATGCGGTTGAGTTGCCATGGCAAACATGGGGTTCTGATGCCATGGCAACCATGGTGTTGTGTTTCCATGGGAACCATGCTTTTTTGTTGCCATGGTAACCATGGGGTTGTGTTTCCATGGCAACCATGGGACTGTGTTGCCATGGCTATCATGGTGTTGCGTTGCCATTGTAACCATGCGGTTGTGTAGCCATGGCAACCATGGGTTTTTGTTTCCATGGCAATCATGGGGTTCTGTTTCCATGGAAACCATGTGGTTTGGTTACCATGGAACGCATGGTGTTTTGTTGCCATTGGAACCTTGGGGTTGTGTAGCCATGGCAACCATGGGGTTTTGTTTCCATGGCAACAATGGGGTTGTGTTGCCATGGTAACCATGGGATTGGTTTGCCATGGTAACCATGGGGTTGTGTTGCCATGGTAACCATTCGGTTGTGTTGCTATGGTAACCACGGGGTTGTGTTTCCATGGGAAACATGGGGTTGTGTTGCCATGGCAACCATGGGGTTTTGTTGCCATGGTAACCATTGGGATGGCTTACGAAGGCAACCATCAGGTTTTGTTACCATGGCAACCATGGGGTTGTGTTGCCATGGCAACCATGGATTGTGTTTCCATGGCAACTATGGGGTTGTGTTGCCATGGTAACCACGGGGTTGTGTTGCCACTGCAAACATGGCGTTTTTTTGCCATGGTAAATATGCGATTGAGTTGCCATGACAACCATGGGGTTTTGTTACCATGGCAACCATGGGATTGTCTTTCCGTGGGAACCATTGAGTTTAGTTCCCATGGCAACCATGGGGTAGTGTTTCCATGGGAACAATGGGATTGTGTTCCCATGGTAACCATGGGGTTGTGTTCTCATGCAAACCATGGGGTTGTGTTGCCATGGCAACCATCGGGATGGGTTCCATTGAAACCATGGAGTTTTGTTACCATGGAAAACAAGGGGTTTTGTTTCCATGGACACCATGGCGTTTTGTTGCCATGGTAACCATGTGGTTGTTGTTTCCATGGCAACCATGGGATTGTGTTGCTATGGTAACCATGGGGATGTGTTGCCATATCAACCATGGCGTTTTTTTTGCCATGGCAAATATGCGGCTGAGTTGCCATGGCAACCATGTGATACTGATGCCATGGCAACCATGGGGTTGTGTTTCCATGGTAACCATGGGGTTGTGTTGCCATGTCAACCATGGTTTTTTTTTTCCATTGCAACCACGGGGTTCTGTTGCCATAATAACCATGGGTTTGTGTTGCCATGGCAACCATGGGGTTTTGTTGCCATGGTAACCATGGGGATGGCTTACGAAGGCAACCATCAGGTTTTGTTATCATGGGAAACATGGGGTTGTGTTTCCATGGCAACGATTGGTTGTGTTTCCATGGCAACCATGGGGTTGTGTTGCCATGGTAACCATGGGGTTGTGTTGCCATAATAACCATGGGTTTGTGTTGCGATGGCAACCTTGGGGTTTTGTTGCCATGGTAACCATGGGGATGGCTTACGAAGGCAACCATCAGGTTTTGTTACCATGGCAACCATGGGGTTGTGTTGTCATGGCAAACATGGATTGTGTTTCCATGGCAACTATGGGGTTGTTTTGCCATGGTAACCACGGGGTTGTGTTGCCATGGCAAACATGGCGTTTTTTTGCCATGGTAAATATGCGATTGAGTTGCCATGGCAACCATGGGGTTGTGTTCCCCTGGCAATCATGGGGTTGTGTTGCCATGGCAACAATGGGGTTTTGTTACGATGGCAACCATGGGATTGTGTTTCCGTGGGAACCATTGAGTTTAGTTGCCATGGCAACCATGGGGTAGTGTTGCCATGGCAACCATGGGATTGTGTTTCCATGGTAACTATTAGGTTGAGTTGCCATAGTAACCATTGGGTTGTATTTCCATGGCAACCATAGGATTGTGTTGCCATAGTAACCATGGGGTTGTATTTCCATAGCAACCATAGGATTGTGTTGCCATGGTAACCATTGTTTGTGTTGCCATGTCAACCATGGCGTTGTGTTTCCATGGGAACCATGGGTTTGTGTTGCCATGGTAACCATGTGGTTGTGTTTCCATGGCAACCGTGGGGTTGTGTTGCCATGGTAACTATTAATTTGTGTTGCCATGGTAACCATGGGGTTGCGTTGCCATGGCAACGATGGTGTTTTGTTTTCATGGCAACCATGGGGTTGTGTTGCCATGGTAACCATGGGTTTTTGTTGTCATGCAAACCATGGGGTTGTGTTTCCGTGGCAACCATAGGGTTCTGTTGCCATGGAAACCATGGGGTTGTGTTGCCATGTTAACAATGGTGGTTTTTTGCCATGGCATCCTTGTGGTTTTGTTGCCATTGACACCATGGTGTTGTGTTTCCATGGCAACCATGAAGTTGTGTTGCCATGGACACCATGGGTTTGGGTTGCCATAACAACCATTGGGTAGTGTTGCCATGGTAACCATGGGGTTTTGTTGCTATGTCAACCATGGGGTTGTGTTGCCATGGAACAATGGTGTTTTGTTGCCATGTTAACCGTTGTGTTTTGTTGCCATGGCAATAATGGTGTTTTGTTTCAATTGTAACACTGGGGTTGTGTTGCATATGCAACCATGGGATTGTATTGCAATGGTAACCATGGGGTTGTGTTTGTCCATGGCAACCGTGGGGTTGTGTTTCCATGGGAACCATGGGTTTGTGTTGCCATGGTAAACATGGGGTTGTGTAGCCATGGTAACTATGGTGTTTTGTTTAAATTGTAACCATGTGGTTGTGTTGCCATGGTAACCATGGGGTTGTGTTGCCATGGTAACCATGGGGTTGTGTTGCCATGGCAACCGTGGGCCTGTGTTGCCATGGCAACCGTGGCGTTTTGTTGCCATGGTAACAATGGGGTTGTGTTGCCATGGCAATCGTGGGGTTCTGTTGCCATGGAAACCATGTGGTTTTTTTGCCATGGAACGCATGGTGGTTTTTTGCCATTGGAACCATAAGGTTGTGTAGCCATGGCATCCATGGGGATTTGTTTCCATGGTAACCATGGGGTTGTGTTGCCATGGAAACCGTGGGGTTGTGTTGCCACTGAAACCATGGGGTTGTGTTTCCATGGTAACCATGGGGTTGTGTTTCCATGGGAACCATGGGCCTGTGTTGCCATGGTAACCATGGCGTTTTGTTGCCATGGTAACCATGGCGTTTTGTTACCTTGGCAACCATAGGGTTGTGTTGCCATGGTAAACATGGGGCTGGTTTCCATGGCAACCATGGGGTTGTGTTGCCATGGCATCCATGGGGTTTTCTTGCCATGGCAACCATGGGATTGTTTTTTCATGGCAACCATGGGTTTGTGTTGCCATGGTAACCCTGGGGATGGCTTACGAAGGCAACGATCAGGTTTTGTTACCATGGCAACCATGGGGTTGTGTTGTCATGGCAAACATGGATTGTGTTTCCATGGCAACTATGGGGTTGTGTTGCCATGGTAACCATGGGGTTGTGTTGCCACGGCAAACATGGCGTTTTGTTGCCATGGTAACCATGGGATTGTTTTTTCATGGCAACCATGGGGTTGTGTTGCCATGGTAACCCTGGGGTTGTGTTTCCATGGGAACCATGGGCCTGTGTTGCCATGGTAACCATGGCGTTTTGTTGCCTTGGTAACCATGGGGTTGTGTTGCCATGTCTACCATGTTGTTATGTTGCCATGGTAACCATGGGGTTGCGTTGCCATGGCAACCATGGGGTTTTGTTTTCATGGCAAACATGGGGTTCTTTTGCCATGGTAACCAATGGGTTTTGTTGTCATGCAAACCATGGGGTTGTGTTGCCGTGGAAACAATGGGGTTCTCTTGCCATAGTAACCATGTGGTTTTGTTACCGTGGTAACCATGGGGTTGTGTTGCCATGGACACTATGGGGTTTTGTTGCCATGGTAACCATGGGGTTGTGTTGCCATGTCAACCATGGGGTTTTGTTTCAATTGTAACCATAAGGTTGCATTGCCATGGTAAACAAGGGATTGTGTTTCCATGGCAACCATAGGGTTTTGTTACCATGCCAACCATGGGGTTGTGTTGCCATGATAACCATGGGGTTTTGTTGCCATGTCAACCACGGGGTTGTGTTTCCATGGAACTATGGGTTTGTGTTGCAATGGTAACAATGGGGTAGTTTTTCCATGGCAACCATGGGGTTGTGTTGCCAAGGCAACAATAGGGTTTTGTTACCATGGCAACCATGGGATTGTGTTTCCGTTGGAACCATTGAGTTGAGTTGCCATGGCAACCATGGGGTAGTGTTTTCATGGGAACGATGGGATTGTGTTTCCATGGTAACCATGGGGTTGTGTTTCCATGGCAACCATGGGATTGTGTTTCCGTGGGAACCATTGAGTTGAGTTGCCATAGTAACCATGGGGTTGTGTTTCCATGGCAACCATAGGATTGTGTTGCCATGGTAACCATGAGGTTGTGTTCTCATGCAAACCATGGGGTTGTGTTGCCGTGCAACCATGGGGTTCTCTTGCCATAGTAACCATGTGGTTTTGTTACCGTGGTAACCATGGGGTTGTGTTGCCATGGCAACCATGGGGATGGGTTCCATGGCAACCGTTGCGTTGTGTTGCCATAGCAACCATAGGGATGGGTTCCATTGCAACCATGGGGTTTTGTTACCGTGGAAAACAAGGGGTTTTGTTTCCATGGACACCATTGGGTTTTGTTGCCATGGTAACCATGTGGTTGTTGTTTTAATGGCAACCATGGGATTGTGTTGCTATGGTAACCATGGGGATGTGTTGCCATGTCAACCATGAGGTTGTGTTTCCATGGGAACCATGGGATTGTGTTTCCATGGTAACTATTAGGTTGAGTTGCCATAGTAACCATGGGGTTGTATTTCCATGGCAACCATAGGATTGTGTTGCCATGGTACCCATGGGGTTGTGTTGCCATGTCCACCATGGGGTTGTGTTTCCATGGGAACCATGGGTTTGTGTTGCCATGGTAACTATTAATTTGTGTTTCCATGGCAACCATGGGGTTGTGTTTCCATGGCTACCATGGTATGGTGTTGCCATGGTAACCATGGGGTTTTGTTTTCATGGCAACCATGGGGTTGTGTTGCCATGGTAACCATGGGTTTTTGTTGTCATGCAAACCATGGGGTTGTGTTTCCGTGGCAACCATAGGGTTCTGCTGCCATGGAAACCATGGGGTTGGGTTGCCATATTAACAATGGTGTTTTTTTGCCATGGCAACCTTGTGGTTTTGTTGCCATTGACACCATGGTGTTGTTTTTCCATGGCAACCATGAAGTTGTGTTGCCATGGACACCATGGGTTTGGGTTGCCATAACAACCATTGGGTTGTGTTGCTATGGAAATCATGGAGATGGGTTTTATGGTAACCATGGGTTTTTGTTACCATGGCAACCATGGTGTTTTGTTGCCATGTTAACCATTGTGGTTTGTTGCCATGGCAATAATGGTGTTTTGTTTCAACTGTAACCATGGGGTTGTGTTGCATATGCAACCATGGGATTGTATTGCAATGGTAACCATGGGAATTTTGTTGCCATGTTAACCATTCCGTAGTGTTTCCAGGGTAACCATGGGGTCCTGTTTCCATGGGAACTATGGGGTTTTGTTGCCATGGTAACCATGGGGTTGTGTTGCCATGGCAACCATGGGGTTGTGTTGTCATGGCAACCATGGGGTACTGTTGCAATGGTAACCATGGTGTTGTGTTTCGATGGCAACCATGGGGTGTTGTTGCCATGGTAACCATGGTGTTGTGTTTCCCTGGTAACCATGGCTTTGTGTTGCCATGTTAAACATGGGTTTGTGTTGCCATGTTAACCATGGGTTTGTGTAGCCATGGCAACCATGGGGTGTTGGCATGGGGTGGTGACACCGTAGTGCCATATGCAACACAAGGCCAGGTTACTATATGAAGTGTAAGAATATTGCCATGGTAACCATGGATTTGTGTTGCCATGGCAACCATGGCTTTGTGTTCCCATGTTAACCATGGTGTTGGGTTGCCATGGCAACCATTGGGTGGTGTTGCCATGGCAATCATGTTTTTCTGTTGCCATGGTAACCATGGGGTTGTGTTGCCATTGCAAGTATGGAATTTTGTTGCCATGGCAACCATGGGGTTGGTTTGCCATGGTAACCATGGCGTTGTCTTGCCATGGTAACCAAGGGGTTGTGTTCCCATGGTAACCGTGGGGTTTGGTTGCCCTAGAACCATTGGTTGTGTTGCCATGGCAACCATGGTTTTCTGTTGCCATGGGAATGATGCGGTTGTGTTGCCATGGTAACAATGGTGTTGGGTTGCCATGGTAACCATGGTGTTGTGTTGCCATGGCAACCATGGTGTTGTGTTGCTATGGCAACCATAGGGTTATGTTGCCATGGTAACCATGGGGTTGGGTTGCAATGTTAACAATGGGGTTCTGTTGCCATGGCGACCATGGGGTTGTGTTGCCATTGCAACTATGGAATTTTGTTGCCATGGCAACCATAGGATTGGTTTGCCATGCTAACCATGGCGTTGTCTTGCCATGGTAACCAAGGGGTTGTGTTCCCATGGTAACCGTGGGGTTTGGTTGCCCTAGAAACCATTTGGTTGTGTTGCCATGGCAACCATGGTTTTCTGTTGCCATGGGAACGATGCGGTTGTGTTGCCATGGTAACAATGGTGTTGGGTTGCCATGGTAACCATGGTGTTGTGTTGCCATGGCAACCAAGGGGTTTTGTTTCCATGGCAACCATGGAGTTGTGTTGCTATGGCAACCATAGGGTTATGTTGCCATGGTAACCATGGGGTTGGGTTGCAATGGTAACAATGGGGTTCTGTTGCCATGGCGACCATGGGGTTGTGTTGCCATGGTAACCACGGGGTTGTGTTTCCATTGCAATCATGGCGTTATGTTGCCATGGTAATCATGCAGTTGGATTTCCATGGCAACCATGGGGTTGTGTTGCCATGGCAACAATGTGTCTGTGTTGCCACAGTAGCCATGGGGTTGTGTTGCCATGGTAGCCATGGTGTTGTGTTGCCATGGCAACCATGGTTTTGGTTTGCCATGGTAACTATGGTGTTGTGTTACCATGGCAACCAAGGGGTTGTGTTGCCATGGTAACCATGGGGTTGGCTTTCCATGGCAACCATTTGGTTGTGTTTCCATGGCAACCATGTTGTTGGTTTGCCATGGCAACCATGGTTTTCTTTTCAAATGGTAACAATGGGATTGGGTTGCCATACAAACCACGGGGTTGGGTTATGATGGTAACCATTTGGATATGTTGCCATCGCAACCATGGTTTTAGTTGGCCATGGAAACCATGGTGTTGTGTTGCCATGGCAACCAAGGGGTTGTGTTGCCATGGTAACCATGGGGTAAGGTTGCCATAGGAACCATGGGGTTGTGTTGCCATGGCAACCATGGGGTTGTGTTGCCATGGTAACCACGGGGTTGTATTGCCATCACAACCATGGAGTTTTCTTGCCATGGTAACCATTTGGTTGGTTTGCCATGGTAACCTTGCGGTTGTGTTGCCATGGTAACCAAGGGGTTGTGTTGCCATGGTAGCCATGGGGTTGGGTTGCCAGGGCAACCATGGGGTGTTGTTGCCATGGTAACCGTGGGTTTGTGTTCCCATGGCAACCATGGGATTCTGTTGCCATGGCAACGATGGGGTGTTAACAAGGGGTAGTGACACCGTAGTGCTATAGGCAACACAAGGGCATGTTACTATAGGAAGTGTCGGATTGTTTCCATGGTAACCATGGGGTTGTGCTGCCATGGCAACCATGGGGTTGTGTTGTCATGGGGTGGTGACATCGTAGTGCCATAGGCAACACAAGGCCATGTTACTATAGGAAGAGTAAGATTGTGTCCATGGCAACTATATGGTTGTGTTTCCATGGTAACCATGAGGTTCTGTTACCATGGCAAACATGGGTTTCTTTTGCATTGGCAACTATGGGTTTGTGATGCCATCCCAACAATGCGGATGTGTTGCCATGGCAACCATGGGGTTGTGTTGCCATGGCAACCATGCGATCCTGTTGCCATAGCAACCGTGAGTTTTTTTTTCCATAGTAACCGTGGGGTTGTGTTGCCATGGCAACCATGGGGTGGAGTTGCCATGGTAACCATGGGGCTGTGTTGCCATGGCAACCATGGGGTGGTGTTGCCGTGGTAACCATGGAGTTGTGTTGCCATGGCAACCATGGGGTTGTGTTGCCATGGTAACCATGGAATTGGGTTTCCATGGCAACCCTGGAGTTGTGTTGCCATGGTAACCATGATGTATTGTTGCCTTGGCAACCAAGGGGTAGTGTTGCCATTGTAACCATGCGGTTGTGTCCATGGTAACCATGGTGCTGTGTTGCCATGGCAACCATGTGGTTGGGTTACCATGGCAACGATCGGGTGGTGTTGCCACGGCAACCATGGTTTTCTGTTGCCATGGTAACCATTTGGTTGTGTTGCCATGGCAACTATTTGGTTGGGTTGCCATGGAAACCATTGGTTTGGGTACCATGGCAACCATCGGGTGGTGTTGCCATGGCAACCAAGTTTTTCTGTTACCATGGTAACCATGGCATTGTGTTGCCATGGCAACCAAGGGGTTGTGTTGCCATGGTAACCATGGGGTTGGGTTGCCATGGTAACCATGGGATTGGGTTGCCATTTTAACCATGGGGTGGTGTTTCCATGGCAACCGTGGGCTTGTGTTACCATTGCAACCATGGTGTTGTGTTTCCATGGCAACCATGCGGTTGTGTTGCTATAGCTACCATGGGGTTGCGTTGCCATAGTAACCATGGGGTTATGTTTCCTTTGCAAACATGAGGTTGTGTTGCCATGGCAACCATGGGGTGGTGTTTCTCTGGTAACCATGGATTTGGGTTTCCAAGCAACCATGCGGTTTTGTTTCCATGGTAACCATGGTGTTGTGTTGCCATAGCAACCAAGGGGTGGTGATGCCATGGTACCCATGGGGTTGGGTTGCCAATGTAACCATTTGGCTGTGTTGCCATGGCAACCATGGGGTTGGGTTGCCGTGGTAACCATCGGGTGATGTTGCCATGGCGACCATGGTTTTCTGTTGCCATGGGAAACATGGGGTTGTGTTGCCATGGTAACCATGTGGTTGGGTTGCCATGGTAACCATTTGGTTGTGTTGCCATGGCAACCATGGGGTTGGGTTGCCATGGTAACCATAGCGTTGTGTTGCATGGCAACCAAGGGGTTCTGTTGCCATGGTAACCGTGGGGTTGGGTTGCCCTGGTAACCATTTGGTTGTGTTGCCATGGCAACCATGGTTTTCTGTTGCCATGGGAACCATGCAATTGTGTTGCCATGGTAACCATGTTGTTGTGTTGCCATGGAAACCATGGGGTGGTGTTGCCGTGGTATTTATTTGGTTGGGTTGCCATGGTAACCATAGGGTTGTGTTGCTATGTTAACCGTGGGGTAGTGTTCCCATGGCAACCATGGGATTCTGTTGCCATGGCAAACATGGGTTTGTTTTTGCACTGGAAACCATGGGTTTGTGTTGCCCTGCCAACCATGGGGTTGTGTTGCCATGGCAGCCATTGGGTGTTGCCAAGGGTTAGTGACATCATAGTACCATAGGCAACACAAGGCCATGTTACTATAGGAAGAGTAAGATTGTTTCCATGGCAACCATATGGTTCTGTTGCCATGGTAACCATGGGGTTCTGTTGTCATGGCAAACATGGGTTTGTTTTGCATTGGGAACCATGGGTTTGTGTCGCCATGGCAACCATGGGGTTGTGTTGCCATGGCAATCATGGGGTGTTGCCAAGGGTTAGTGACACCGTAGTGCCATAGGTAACACAAGGCCATGTTACTATTTGAAGTGTAGGATTATTGCCATGGCAACCATGGGTTTGTGTTGCCATGGCAACCATGGGGTGTTGCTATGGGGTGGTGACATCGTAGTGCCATATGCAACACAAGGCCATGTTACTATAGGAAGATTGTTGCCATGGCAACCATATGGTTCTGTTGTCATGGAAACCATGGGGTTCTGTTGCCATGGTAGCCAAGTGGTTGTGTTGCCATGGCAACCATGGTGTTGTGTTGCCATGGCGACCATGGGGTGTTGCCATGGGGTGGTGACACCATGGTGCTGTAGGCAATACAAGGCCACATTACTATAGGGACCATTACAGTGTTGCCATGGTGTCGCGTTAAGGGGTGTAGCTGATTAACTGTTACGGGCCCGGGTGGATTCAGAGTACTGAACCAGTCGGACATTCACCAAAAACGCGTTAACCGTCTGGGGGTCCCGTCAGACATTCACCAAAAACGCATTAGCGGTCTGGGGGTCTGGTTGGATTCAGATCACTGAACTATCACGGATAACCACCCTCTCCCTAGTTGCACTTAATGAGAGCTGTCACAATGCAATCAAGTATGGTTTATTACAGCAACAGATAATCAGGTTCTTTTGGATTGCCGGTGATAGGGACTGTCTGCAAAAGCAAGCTAGTATGCATGAAATACACAGGTGTTATAGGTGTTACAGATGTTACAGGTGTTACAGGTGTTACAGATGTTATATATGTTACAGGTATTACAGGTGCGCAGCCTAGAAATAAACACGTTAAAAGGATCAAAGACTCTATAGAGATTTATAAGCAAGTATTCAGATCTCACCCAAAGGCGTCCCAATGGGGGGGGAAGAGAGGCTCAGCCTGTCGACTGATCCCAGGAGTCAGGAGGTCCTAAGGATGTTGTATTTCCTCGGGATGGTATCTCCCCTGACGGTGGTATCTTCCCTGACATCCCCTCTTTCTTGGGCCAATTTATATTATTTTCTATCTTTTAGGTGGAGATTGAGTGGCTCTAGTTAAGCATATCTTAGTTATGATTGGTGTAAAGTTTTCCCATCTCCGTTTAAAGTAATAGGCTCCGAGAAATTCAGGGCGCATGCTCAGTGAGGGGTGGTCGCACCTTGGAGGCGGGTAGCTTTTGGGATGGAGGTGCGTTTTGGTATTATAATGATATTATAATGAGCAAAAAGTACACTAGGGTACAGCATTTGTCAAAACATGACAGCTCTTTGGCTCAGGGTGGCAAAAAGTGCAGCTTTGTGCACAAGAACAATCGAGATCCCACCTGATTACAGAGCCCAGCCGTGGTGTCTCCACTCCACTCTACGCTCCGTGCTGTTCCTTAGAGCTAGCACACCAAGTTTCCCCAGCGCGATAGCATCTAAGGTTGGGAGCCTAGGGAACGCTCAGGTAATGCAGTTATGCCCTACCCTGAAAGCCTCTTCAATGCTGTACCTTTTCCTTAAAAATGCGAATGTTAGTTTTATTTTCCTAGTTACTTCAGGCATTTACACCACATAATCCACCCCGTGACTATAGTCACTCAAGCTTCACGACGGTTGGAATATGTTGGGGATATCACATACATTCTCGGGATGAGGTTTATCGAGTGTATGTACATTGTGTAGGGATGCTAAATATTTCATCATAAACCAGAGTTTAATATACAAACTAATTGTCAGTATGAAACATAATACAGTGAGTATTAGCAGAACGATAACAGTGTGAAGCATCTTGTTGAAGATTGCCTTGGCGACCATCCAAACAAAGTGTCCCACCAACGGTGTCTCTCATCTCTCTTTACTCTTTCCATCACTCAATGTATTTCTTGTGCATCATGATGGACAGTAATCAGAGTCTTTTGTCCATTTTCTCGGACTTGTGTCATCAGCTGCTTCAGGT